>NW_022196686.1:0-33217 GCF_008641045.1 Pistacia vera | reverse complement strand
CCTAGCTTAAATAAGATTATGTGTGTGTGTCAATAAGCGTGCGAATGAGAATGTTTTATATATTAACGAAGCAAAAGCATGCATTGTTGTATTTTATCTTGAGTTTGCCTAAGCAATACTCCCATCTTATCATGTATCTTAAAAGTTAATTTTATGTAATGAGAATATAGTGTTATCTGTAGTTCAGTGTGCCATGAGATCTGTGTGTTCTCCTATTATAATTTTACACCATATATAATTTCAGAAACTAACATCTTCCATTACCAGGTAAATTTTACGTTTGACTTTAAAAATTTGGGGTAACGAGGTGAGATTGTCTTTATGCCTAAAGAGTGAATGCAATATGACGGACCAAGTTTACCTTCTTAGTCACAGAAACTAATAATAACACCTCAATTTTAAAATTTAAGGGTTTAAGCTTAAAAAAAAAAGGTGGTAATTGAAGAAAAAAAAAGTGTTGGGTTCTATATGATATTTAATACTTGGAAAATTGTAGAAGGGGTGGATATGTATAATGAGAGAATATTTGTATAATGTTAATGATTTTAGATGATTTATGTATGGTTGAGAGAAATAGATAAACAAAAAAATAAATATAAATAATATTGTTTTGTTGTACATGGGTGATAGAATACCTCTATTATTATACATCTAAGGCAAAGGGGAAAAGAAAAGAGCTAGGTCTCTTTATATTATATAGTTTTCCATCTAATGTAAGTATTTCTAGGTAAACTTTTGTAAGTATTTTTAGGTAAACTTTTTTTTTGGGTAAGTGGATGTTTTGGTAAACTTTATTCTCCCTTAAAATTAAAACATAATAACATTAATAAGTTTTTTTTGTTTTTTTGTTTTTTTTTTTTTGTTTTTAAATGACCGAAGAGTTCATGGTAGCTTGGGCATATCTCAATTAGTTTTCGGGACCTATTGAATACCCTACAAGCTAAATATTCTAAGGTAAACCGTAAATTATAGTAGGTGACCTCAAGGTGATTTGAACCCAGGCCAATGAAAGAAGCAAACTCTTTGACTGTCAGGCTAACTTGGATACGGAATAATTATAAGTATAGCATTATGTTACTTAATACTTACACTAAGTATTATTTTTATTATAATTAAGTCAACAAAATAAGGGTTGCTATGTGGGGGATCCCAAGTCTTTCTTTTGCCGTGTCGACCCTCTTACTCGATAAATCTTTCACTCTTGGAATCTGATGTTGGCTTAAATAAGGTAAGGATGTGGGTTTCCATTTTCCAACCATTTGCCAAGCAAGGTTTTAGTGGCTTTCAAATCTGATGATGATGACCACAACTAGATGGTCTTCCAAGTTCGAGTTCTTAATAGTGAAAAGCAAGAGAAATACTAACATTGTCTTGCATGGGAAAATCTAACATGGTCTTCTAAGTTCGAGTCCACTTAAGGGTTAAAAGAGCAAAAGGAGATCTAACAGGGTCTCCGAGTTCGAGTCCCCATGGTTGTTAATAGGGGTGACCATTGGAGCTCGTATCTGACCGATAATTTCAAGGTCTCGGGAGATTAGTTGAGATATACGTAAACTGGCCTGAGCATCCCTGATTTAAAAAAAAAATGAAAAAAATGAAAAAATGACGATGATTCCATTCTCACTTAAAGATACTCATGTTTACTGATTATCCTACCAAACATATGACCAGAGTTAAACCGTAAATTAGATTGCACAAAAAAAAAAAAAAAAAAAAAAAATGCCGCATGATCCATGCATTTCTACTTAGAGATGTACAAAAGATATTCAGGTAATGCGACATATTATTTATTTTTGCTTGTCTTACACTTTTATAAACTCAAAAATATATACAATTCACATATAGTGTTGGCTTCTATGTGATATTTGATAGTTTTAAAGTTTTATTATAAGCTGTGACTGGATCTTGGAAAATAGTTAATGGGTTTGATATGTTTAATGAGAGAGTATTTATATAATGTTAATTAATGATATACAAATTAATGAAGTATTGGTATATAGATTATTCATATATTGTTTAAATAGATGAATAATATATATAATTACTCAGTTAATAAATAATGTTTAGGTAAACATGATTTAATGTTAAAATTAAAAATAATAAAATCAATAAGATCTTAGAATAACAAGTACAACAAATTAATAATATGTACATAAGTATAATTTCATATTTAAGTCAACAAAATAAAGTTGCGATGTGGATCCCAAAGTCCTCCTTACCTTATCAATTAAAGTAGCAAAATGTAGCTAAATCACAATTCATAAACCAAATTTTTTCATTAAGCGAAACTAAAGCCATTAAAAAAAATTAAAATAAAATGTTTCTCTTTAAAGCTGCGAGTGTTCACAAACACACAGAAATCATTTGCTAAATAATTCATGGTATCAGCAGGTAGTAGCTCTTTCTTCCACTGAAGTAGCTGGGTTCAAAACCTTTTCATAAGCTTCATATACCATCCCAGGTTCTGTTCTTTGGTGTGATAACACCACACTTGAAATCAACGTTCACTTGTCCGTGAAATGGTTCAGTCTAAATGCTTGATGGTTCAATATGTTGCTTTCTGAGTTTCAGGTTGCTGACATCTGGACCAAGCCGTTGTCTGGTTCTCGGTTTAAAACTCTTCGTGATGGCTTGCGTCTGGTGCTGCTTCTTCCCATTTGAGCTTGAGGGTATGATCCTTCACATATCAAGCCTCAATTCTGAGGATTCAGCAGCAGAAATAACAAATCCTGAAAAACGTTCAGTCCACTTTTTTTTTTTTTTTTTTTTTTTTTTCTAGGCAGTTTTTTCTTAAGTTCAGCTTGAGGGACAATGTTAACCAAAACATCAAGCTTCACTTAAGCAAAAGATCCAAACCATAGAAAACACATGCTTCGGTCCACACTTCTTATCATCTACTGACAGCATGCAAGTGGGAAGTACAAGTTGCAAGACAGAATACAAGTTGGCCTGCAAGTGGAGACGCAAGTTGCAGATCAAACGAACTGTATTTAGTTAGTTGTTAGTGATCAAACGGTGGAGAAGAATGATCTGCATGCATAAATGTTGTAATAGTTACTGTTCACGTAGGAAAAAATATATGGAAAGAGTTTAGTGCTCTGTTTTCTTCATCCTCTCGCAGTTTGTTTGTTTTTTTTTTTTTTTTTCCTCTGCAGTCGTCTCTCTTTCTCTCTCTACTGCGTTGAAAGTTTTCACAATATTAAACCATTTCCTAAGGTTAAATAAAATAAACCCACATGAAGTATATATAATAATTCTTCAAATTTGAAAACGTGGATAACTAATTCACATAATTCCTTACATTATTGATTATCTAATTGGCTACTCAAAAGGTTTTTATCGAATTAATTCAAACTCTCATTTATTAGTGAAATAGGTAAATATATGGGATTTTACTTAACTATTCCTCTTCCAATAAGACGCTTACCTAGCTAACATTCGGATATGGCCACCCCAATACTTCTCAATTATCCTGTTCCAGTTGAATAGTTTTTTAATATCAAACGAATCTCCCCAAAAGGTAATTCAATGTGGTTGGCTTCCCCTTTTTTCCAATTCGGTTTCACTAGTCAAGTTAATTGTTCACCCTTTGTTAGTGTGATTTATATGTTATGTATTATGTATAGCCGTCCCTAAGGGTATATATAGGTTGAAGTAGATTTGTTTTTTAATCTATATTTTTGTATCAAATTATTGTTAAGTTACAAAAACAATCAGCCTAAGCTAGTTTAATCAATAAACCACGTGAGGAAAGTATAGTTTAAGGTCAAGATGGGGCTCCCAGTGAAGTCACCAGTGAGGTAAGCAAGTTTTCTAAATTATATTTGTTTGAATGGAGAATTTATTAATACATTTTCTAATTGATTTAATAACTCTCCTCTATCCAAACTCCTTTGCGGCCATCTTTTTAATTACCCTTTGGATTGCATGAACATGCAAGGATAAAAATGGATTGATAATCGATATCAAAATAGGAGCTTTACTTCGGTAGGATAAAAATAATAAAACTTTTGAAATATGTATAGAAAAACTTGAGATTGAAACGAAATCAGGATATTCTTGAGCATATAACACTTGTAAGTAACAAATGAAGGATTTCGTGTGAATTGATCAATATGTAAGCAATCAACTATTTTTGAGTGGTTGAGTGGTTTGATAGGGACTTTTGAGTGTATTACAAGAGGTTCTGAGTTCGAGTCTCTCTTCGATTGCTAGTAGGGGATAGTCACTGAAGTTCTTACTCGACTGGTAGTTCCAAACATTATTTTAAAAAATTAAAATAAGTCCCCAAATTTTTTATTTATTTAAAAGGTGTTCAAAAAATTACCAATTAATGCATAAAGTTTTGACATATTTTAAAAACACCCCTAGAAAATTACAAGGAGTCTCTATAAATTTGAAATATAGTAAAACCCCCTAAAACTTAAACCGAACCAAAGAGGATATCGGGTCTCGATCGGACTAGTCCGGGTTTTAAAACAATGGTTTTAGATTAGAGATGTTAATGGGGATGGGTTGGGCCAGGCTGAGATTAATATGGTGGACAAGAGATCTTGGATTTGACTAAAATCGTAAACAGTAATTTTGCAAACAGTAAAAGATTAATGTAAAGGCTAATTATTTTTGACACCCGGGGTTGATTTTATTATTTATATGATATGATCGATCCATGTGACTCGAGTCATTATCATATCTTCAACTCTCGTCTGTAACCCATTACTAATATGACTTACACTGTGTACCTGGACACATTTTAAACTACTCTTCAGTTACTCTCTCCAACCAGGAAGAAAGATGTAGAAACGTGTTGGAATCCGTAACCACTTCATTAATAACCCATTTTTAAATTTTTTTTTCACACAATTCTGATATGAGTTGGCAATTGTAATGGTACTCACGGGGATCTAGGTATAACCTATTATAAATTAATTAATTACGAGTTGTCACATTAACGATGAATGATTCACTTATAAGGGATACGCACATAGGGGTTTTGTACCAGGCGAGGAGTAGGGGATAGTACCCTTGAAAACTGTAAACAATTGGGTTAATATCATGAATAGTCACTGTAGAATTCTCCGATGGATAGAAATTCTAATAGAGTTTGGTCGAGGAATATGAATTCTAGTCGTTTAAGGTTTCTTTTTATAAATTAATATATAAACACATTATTCTCTTGTATGAGTGATATAGATAATAGTAAATACATTCATTATAATGAGATAGGTAAAGAAATATTACAATAATATTAACTCTGTTGAATGTAGTCCGAAATTGTTTATCCATTTATTCACGTTCATTATACGATACTCAGTTCATTTTCGAAGGGAAACTTCAAGGTTTGATTAATCTTGTAGATGGATCAATTCATAAAGTTCAGAATGCTTTCATAAATTAAATTAATGTTTAGAATGCTCATAACACGTTTATTACTATGTTTGATGCCTTTGAAGAACAAATTAAAACAAGCAACATGAAAAGAAAGAGTGATAATGACACAAGTGCTAAAACCTGTTGGGTTGTAAATATTAAATATACGATATTTATTATAATACATGATGGGACCTCAACCTGCAAATCAAAATCACGTGAGGGAAAAGTAGTAACTAGTTTGGACCGACAATGCCAAATCTTATCGATACGATAAGCCTTGTTGGACAAAAACAATCAATTCTACGTTCAAGAGTGAAGTCACCAGTGAGGTAAGCTATTATGTAAATAATTAACTAATTAATTTTCTAAATTTAATTGTTACTTATAATAAGAACAATTGTCTGCTTAATTTACTCAACTAATCAAGACATTAAGCACACCGTCACATGCAAAAGAAACCACAGCCATTAATGTTTAATTAATTAAATTAATTAACAAATAACAACCATCTTTTTTAATAATTTTTTGGATTACATGAGCATGCAAAGGATAAATTTATGGATATATATTGAAAGGATATGTTAAATAATTTCAGCTTTATTAAAGAGTTTGTAGCTTTCGGGTGAGAAATTTCTAATCTCAGTTTAATCTTTTAGTCGTAAAGCCTACTAGAAGTAGCTTGTGACTTTGTTATCTATTGAGGTTTAATATAAACTATACGGCAAAATTTAGCTAATTCATGGGGTGATAGAGTTTCGATATGTTCACGTCAATTAATGTATCAAAATACGAGCTTTACTTCTCCGTATGGATAAGCATAATAAAACTTCTGAAATATGTATGGAAAAACTTGAAATTGAAACGAAATCAGGTTCCTGGGCATATAACACTGTAAGTAAGAACCAGTGAGGGGATTTTGTGTGAATTGATCAATACGTAAGCAATTAATTATCTCTGGGTAACTGTGTGTTTGATAGATTATCGGTGACTAATAAAGATAATCACTGAAGTTCTCATTTGACTTGTAGTTCCAAGTATTATTTTAAAACTCGAGCCTTGTGAAACCTGGTAAAGTGATTGGGTCACGGGGTGACCAGTCCATCGATTAGACCGACAAGTCAACTATAAATTTATTTTAAAAAAATATAATTAGTCTCCTAAATCTTAGTATATACAAAATATCCCTAAAAATTTTAATTAGCCCCTAAATTTTTTATTCATTTTAAGAATACCCAAAAAATAGCCAATTAATCCCTAAAGTTTTACATTTTTAAAACACACCCCCTTAAAATTAGAAATGAGTCTATAAATTTGAAATAACAAGACCTTTCTATAAGCTGAACCGGATCAGAGAGGCTATTGGGTCTTGGTCAGACTGATTTAGATTTAAAACAGTAATTTCAGATGTCAAAGAATTAGTTGAAGTACACAAACTAACTGACACTCCCTCTATCAACAAAGTTAGATGGATCAATCAGCAATTATCAATTAATCTGATTTGCCACGTCCAGTTTGTCTTTGTCATTATCAATCTCTCAAAGACAAACTCTGAATCTTCTTCAATCACCACCATGTTCTTCTTACAACCACCCAATCCACAAGCAATTAATTCATAAATAATACAGAAGATAAAGGGCCCTCTTACTTGTTAAAACTTTGACTCTTAGACTAGGGTTCTGATATTTTATCACAATCAAACAAAACAAGTGGACCCTTCTCTATCAAAGAGCCTTCTATAAATAGAGGCTATTTCCTGCACTTCCTTCACCAACTTGGCAAGCTTTCTTTTAGATTTTCTTTTACTGTTGTAATATTACATTATTAACAATGGCTTTCTCCAAGACTTTCCTTCTTCTTGGCTTCGCTTTTGCTGTTGTTCTTCTCGTCTCCTCAGAGGTCTCTGCTCGTGAGCTCGCTGAGACCACCCGTAAGCTAATTTCTTACTCTCTCTAGATTCAGCCAATTGTGTATATTTTCCTGTTATCTCTTGGTGTTATGTGGGCAATTAGTTTCCAGTTCTTATTTTTCAATGTTAATTTTGTTAAATGGTGTTGGAAAATAAGAATATTGCATGAAAATTCCTTGCATAAATATGTTTATAGCTCTTCTTTTGCTAGTAATTTAATCCCTATATATGATGATCTCTTTGCAGAGGGAACCAACGTGGAACAGTCCAATTATGCCGACCATGGATACGGACACGGATACGGACACGGCCACGGTGGAAAAGGCCACGGTGGATACGGACACGGTGGACATGGACACGGTGGCCATGGCGGCCATGGAGGCCATGGTGGACACCCTGCCGATGAGACACAGGAGGTTGAAACTGAAGCCGGAGGGAATTAAAGAAATTAATTTTAGTTTCTCCCTAGCTTAAATAAGATTATGTGTGTGCGTCAATAAGCGTGCGAATGAGAATGTTTTACATATTAACGAAGCAAAAGCATGCATAGTTGTATTTTATCTTGAGTTTGCCTAAGCACTACTCCCATCTTATCATGTATCTTAAAAGTTAATTTTATGTGATGAGAATATAGTGTTATCTGTAGCTCAGTGTGCCATGAGATCTGTGTGTTATCCTATTATAATTTTACACCATATATAATTTCAGAAACTAACATCTTCCATTATCAGGTAAATTTAACGTTTGACTTTAAAAATCTGGGGTAACGACGTGAGATTGTCTTTATGCCTAAAGAGTGAACGCAATATCACGGGCCAAGTTTACCTTCTTAGTCCTAAAAACCAAACACAATAAAGATCAACTCACAAGTCACAATTTAATCTTATAAATTTTCTCTTATAACCCTAATGTACTAGCTCATAACTGGGCAGACATAACCCATTTACGAATTAACCAATTGTAAGCTGCTATGTTTAGATCGTGAAAGAAAATTTGTGAGATTGGATTGTAATTGTATTATTGCCCGCATCAATTTTTAAATTTAAGGGTTTAAACTAAAAAGTGGTAATTAATGAAAAAAAAGGTTTTGGGTTCTATGTGATATTTAATCCTTTTAAGTCTTATAAAGATATTAGAAAATTGTATAGTAGGTGGATATGTATAATGAGAGAGTAGTATATAATAAAACTATACTTATAACTTTTTCATATAACTTTTTTATACAAACCTTGAGGTTGCAGCTCACGATTGATCAGGTTGCATTTGGACATATGTGACTCATTGCGAACTAACCAATCGTAGGCTGCTACATGAGTTGTATGAAAAAATTGTAAGTGTAATGTTGTTCACTTGTATAAGGCTAATGATATAACAAACTAATGATTTTAGATGATTTATATTTGGTTGAGAGAAATAAATAAATAAAAAATAATATATAAATAGAACAAATATAAATATATTGTTTTATTGTGTATATATATATAGTTTTTTCATGAAATGTAAGTATTTTTAGGTAAACTTTATTCTCCCTTAAAATTAAGACATAATCACATCAATAAGATCTAGATACGGAATATTTATAAAGTATATTAATATATTAATTACACAAGTATTAATTTTATTATAATTAGGTCAACAGAATCAGGGTCGCCATGTGGGTCCCAAGTCCTTCTTTTGCGCTTTTTTCTTGTAGAGCCTGCGTGTTCTTTTCCAGTTGTCTGTGCGTTTTGTTGAAACCTGTGTGCTTTTGCTTCCGAGCCTCCATGCTGTATATTTTTATCCTGTTATGAGTATGATAATCACAGGGTAATTTATTCATTGTAAACAAGAGATGAGAGAAAGTATTACAATAATATTGATTTAATTAGACGTAGTTCATATTAGTTAAATCAGAATAAATTACACGTGTTATTTTCTCTTTGTTTATTGTGTGTGATTTATTTAATTATTATTTTATTCTCGTTGTTGCTTCTATTTCGTTTAATAGGTTTCCAAATTCAACCATTTGGCAAGAGGTTTTAGTGGCTTTCAAAATCTGACAAACATTATGGCAAGTTGAGGCATATTGTTTTTGACATATCAAGAATTAAACTGTTAAAAAATATGTCTTAAACCTAGTTAATTAATACGGGTACGGTAAAAAAATGATATGAAAATTTTACGGGTATGATAAGGTAAATAGTAAAAAATACTTTTGCAAAAATTTTGTCATAAAATTAGGATACGTGAAAAATACGATATGGACATATACGGGTTTAATACTGTACAATATCAATAATATGTTTTGAAAAATACTGTAATATTAATTCTGATTTTAGCACTTTTTATGATTATTGAATTAATCCTCCTTTGTTTTTCCTTATTGGTGTATGATTTATATCTTTTTTAATTAAAATATGTCAATTTATAAAAAATTCTATTATTTGATTCGTAATTAATTACTACAAATACTGTAGAAGTGGACAAATTACTAAACAAAACAAACAATTTTATTTTTCATTAAGTTGAAGAAGAAGAGGCGAAGAGTGGTACTTGTTTAAGAATAGTTGAAGAAGAAGAGAGGAAGAGGGTACTAAAAAAGAGACTAAGCCTAAAACAACATCGTTTTGACAAAACTTTACCTAAAAGGACATCGTTTTGACTCATTAAATAAAAAAAATTTTATTTTAAAAAATATGACTGAATTATATGGTTAGGGCATATAATTTACACATAATTCAGTTGTGCTTATAAAATACGAGAATTTACATTTTATACTTGATTCTACTAACTAGGGTCTTAAAAGCTATTTTATATATGTAATGAGAATGTGCATAAGCATGCGGTTAATTATAATAGATCCACCAAAATGAGTATGTGTACATTAATGTGCCTTTACATTATTGATTATATAATTGATTGCTATCGTATATTTTCAGATTTAATGCGATTCCAAAAGTAATATTTAAAGAGATTCAAACTCTCATTTATTAGTGAAATAGGTAAATATATGGGACTTTACTTAACTACACCTCTTTCTACAAAACGTTTACTTAGCTAACATTTCAATATGTTCGTATTCAAACTTTTCTGGTCCACCCCAATATACTTCTCACTTATCCTACCACTGTTGAATAGTAATTCAATGTGGCCAAGTTCCCCTTTTTTGACAATTGGTTTCGCTACTCAAGTTCACTTTTCACCCTTTCTTAGTGTGATTTATATGTTATGTATAGCCGTACCTAAGGGTTTATAGGTTTGAAGTAGATTCGTTTTTTAATCTATATTAAATATCAATATTATTGTTAAGTTACAAAAACAATCAGCCTAGCTAGTTTAATCAATAAACCTTGGACCTAAACATGCAACGCAAACAAAACCACATGAGGAAAGTAGAGTTTAAGGTCAAGCTGGGGCTCCCAGTGAAGTCACCAGTGAGGCGAGCAAGTTTTCTAAATTATATTTGTTTAAATGAGAGTTTATTAATACATTTTCTAATTGATTTAATAACTCTCATCTATCCAAACTCCTTTGCGACCATCTTTTGAATGACATGAACATGCAAGGATAAAAATGGATTCATAATCGGTATCAAAATAGGAGCTTTACTTCCGTAGGATAAGAATAATAAAACTTTTGAAATACGGATAGAAAAACTTGAGATTGAAATCAGGATGTTTTTGAGCATATAAACTTGTAAGTAACCAATGAAGGATTTCGTGTGAATTGATCAATATGTAAGCTATCAACTATCTTTGAGTGGTTGAGTAGTTCGATAGGAACTATTGGGTGTATTACAAGAGGTTTTGAGCTCGAGTCCTTCTTTGCTTACTAATAGCTAGGGGTGGCAACTGAATTTCTTACTCAGTTGGTAGTACCAAACATTATTTTAAAACTTGACCTGTTGTGAGATTCGATAAGGTGACCAAGTCATGGGACGACTAGTGAAATCAGCAATAAATTTTTTTGAAATTGTAAATTAGTCCCTTAAATCTTAGAATATTAAAAAAATTAAAATTAGTCCCTAAATTTTTTATTATTTAAAATGTCCAAAAAATTACCAATTAATACCAAAGTTTTGACATATTTCAAAAACACCCCTAGAAAATTGCAGGGGAGTCCTCATAAATTTGAAATATAGCAAAACCCCCTAAAACCTAAATCAGACCAGAAAGGATGTCAGGTCCCGATTGGACTAGTCTAAGTTTTAAAATAGTGGTTCTAGGTTAAAGATGTCAATGGGATGGGTCGGGTCGGGCCGGGACCGGGTACCCCTTGGCCCAAGCCTAGGCTCGACCTCAAGACCCTGGCCCAAGCCCGGGCTCGGTTCGAGCCCGTTGCAAGGATGTCTAGTAATGTCCAGGCCTAACTTGACTGGCTTTTTGTGACTCCCAGTCTCAACCCATGTTAATTTATATAATTTATTTTCTCATGAGCAATGTTTGATATATTTTTCTTCGTCATTCATATTAACTTAATGAATATTATCTTTTGCTTTAATCACTATATTTTTTGTATGTATAGATTAATATGGTGGACAAGGGATCTTGAATTTGACTAAAAGCGATTGATTATTAATCATAATCAAATAAAATAAAATTTTAATTTTTTTAAATGATAAAAACTTGGGCTGGCCTAGGCTGGACCTGGGGATGGTTGTCCTAGGCTAGGCTCGTACCTATGGTTGAGCCCTAAAACCATGCCCAGGCTCGTGCCCATCCTTGCAAACAGTGGGTAATGCCTAGCCCGTATTGGCCGGGTTGGACTGGGTATCTAGAAATTCAGGTAGAATTATTATTTCTGTTTCAAGTTCAAAGAGATTAGTTGACGTGCATGTAAATAAACCGAATACCCCGCTCGTTTCAACAGAGATAGATGGATCAATCATCAACTTATCAATTAATCTGATTTGCCACCTCCAGTTTATGACTTTGTCATTATCAATCTCTCAAAGACAAACTCTTGAATCTTCTTCAATCAGCACCACGTATCTTCATTACAACCACCCAATCCACAAGCAATTAATTAAATTTTATATACAAATAATTAATATAAAAGATATAGAGGGTCCCTCTTACTTGATAAAACTGACTCTTGGACTAGGGTTCTGATATTTTATCACAAGCAAACAAAACAAGTGGGCCCTTCTCTTTCGAAGAGCCTTCTATAAATAGAGAGGCTACTTCCTGCACTTACTTCACCAAATTAGCAAGCTTTCTTTTAGATTTTCTTTTTGCTGTTGTAGCTTTAAAAGTATATTACATTATTAACAATGGCTTTCTTCAAGACTTTCCTTCTTCTTGGCCTCGCTTTTGCTATTGTTGTTCTCGTCTCCTCAGAGGTCTCTGCTCGTGAGCTCGCTGAGACCACCCGTAAGCTAATTTCTTACTCTCTCTAGATTCAGCCAATTGTGTATATTTTTCCTTTTATCTCTTGGTGTTATGTGGGCAATTTGTTTCCAGTTCTTTATTTTCAATGTTAATTTTGTTAAATGGTGTCGGTAAATATTGTATATTGCATGAAAATTCCTTGCATAAATATGTTTATAGCTCTCCTTTTTCTAGTACTTTAATCCCTGTATATGATGATCTCCCTGCAGAGGGAACCAACGTGGAACAGTCCAATTATGCCGACCATGGATACGGACACGGTGGACACGGCCATGGTGGATACGGACACGGTGGAGCGGCGCCATGGTGGACACGGACACGGTGGACACGGCCACAGGGGGACACGGACACGGTGGCCATGGCGGCCACGGTGGCCATGGTGGCCATGGAGGACACCCTGCCCGTGAGAAACAGGAGGTTGAAACTGAAGCAGGAGTGTTGAGGACAAGTTGGCCGGAATAAATGCATGGCAGTTTAGTCAGATCAAAACTGTGAAACGGTAGAGTTGGCGTAGTTAGTTAGAAGGTAGAGTTGGCGTAGTTAGTTAGAAGGTTGTTAGAGTTTTGTTTAAAAGTTAGTTACTTTCTGATAAACAGAAAGCAATGCATGTAGTATATATGAGCTGTAAAGATTACGTGAATATACATGAGAAATATTTTCTTCCTGCAATTTGTTAACGTGTTTTCTCTCAAATCTCAACATGGTATCAGAGCTCGATAAGGGGCCAAAATACTTGATTCTTCCACTCTTCAAATCATCTCAAATCAACTCATTCGAAACATACAATTTCGATTGCTTTCTTCTCAATCAATCAGGAATCATCTTGATCCATTCGATCACGTTTTGGATTTTTTTTTTTCTGATTCATTATTCTAATCGAATTCCAGTTTTTTTATTCTTGATAATTTCGCTTAACATCACTCATGGCAACTGGAGAAAATAGCTGAAATGAAGATCAGAATGCGCATTCATCAGAAGGACAAGCTACTCAACAAGTGGATGCAATTGACTTCAATCATCCCCTGTTCCTGTATCCACTGATACACCAGGTTCAATCATTGTATCTTTTCAATTAATTGGTGTGGATAATTACTCTCTTTGGAGTAGGTCAATGAGAATAACCTTATTAGCAAAAAACAAGCTAGGATTTATAGATGGATCATGCACCAAAGCTTCAATTTCAGCAAGCATGCATCAGCAGTGGGATATATAGGTGTAATTCCATTGTGTTGTCTTGGATTATGAATTCTGTAACTAAAGAGCTGTTAAGTGGTATTGTGTATGCATCTAATGCTCATTTGGTCTGGAAGGATTTACAAGAACGTTTTGATAAAGTCAATGGTTCAAGAATTTTTCAATTGCACAAAGATATTGTTACTCTTACACAAGGAAGTTTATCAATATCAGCATATTTCGCTAGGTTGAAATTGCTATCGGATGAGTACTCCTCCATCATCCAACTGCCTTCATGTGACTATGCCATGTCCAAATCATATGTAGATCACATGCAAAATCAGAAACTACTTCAGTTTCTGATGGGATTGAATGAGAGATACATTCAAGCCCGAGGACAAATTTTGATGATGACACCTTTACCATCAATTAATCAGGCCTGCTCTATGTTAATCACTGAAGAAAGTCAGAGGAGTATCAACACACATCCACCAGTTGATACACCTTTAGAATCTACTGTATTGTTTTCCTCTTCACATCAATCGACCAAGTCCCAAAAAAACTGGAATTTGGTGTGTGAGCATTGTAGTGTCAAAGGCCACCAGAAGGAGAATTGCTATCGGTTGATTGGATATCCTCTTGACTTTAAGTTCACTAAGAAGAAAGGACTATATCAACCATAAGAAGAAAGGACTATATCAACCATCATCCGCTGCTCACAATGTCACTTCTAATGATCAGGCAGATACTCACACCAATGCAATTTCCTCAGCACTAGATTCATCTAAGTCAAAGTCATCAGCCCTTTTACTAAGGAGCAATATGCTGAGATCTTCAAGCTTCTGCACAGGGACACATCCCCTTCTCCTCTGACTGATATTAATGCTAACATGGCAGGTATACAATGCTACCTTTCTCCTCTTAGTAATGAGCAATCTTGGATCTTGGATACTAGTGCTAACCATCACATGTCACACTGTGTTGAGTAGTTAATTGACTTGATTTCTCCTATCGTATCTCCATCAGTAAGACTCCCAAATGGTCATGTATCAGAAGTCTCTCACATAGGCTCTTGTTTCCTCAGTCCCACTCAAAAAATCACCAATGTTCTTTATGTCCTTCACTTCAAGTTTAACTTGATCTCCATTGCCAAGCTCACTAAGGACTTATCTTGCTATGTGTCTTTTTTTCCTAATTTTTGTGCAATTCAGGACCTCTCAAATGGGTAGGTGAAGGGGATTGGTAGACAAACTGAGGGCCTTTACTTTCTACTGCCACAATCATCATCAGACTTAGTTCATTCAAGATCATCTTCACCACAATCATCATCAGACTTAGCTCATTCAAGATCATCTTCACCTGCTGATGTTTCTCATGCTGTTGTTCCAAGTTTTCCAGTTTCAAATAAAACCAAGCAATGTATACTTAGTTCTTCTAAGTTGTGGCACAAACGATTGGGGCATGTACCTCTTTTTAAACTCAAATATTATTCTGCAATCAAACATGCTTTTGTTAAGGATGACCATGGTTTTGATTGTCATATCTGTCCTCTTGCCAAGAAAACTCGAATGCCATTCACAGCAAGCCATAGCAGAGCTTCTGCACCTTTTATATTAATTCACATGGACGTATGGGGACCATATTCTCAGCCTACACATAATGGTCACAGATTCTTCTTCACTTTGGTTGATGACTTCACCAGAATAACTTGGATTTTCCTAATGCGACATAAGCATGAAACAATCATACATCTCAGGAAATTTATTGCTCTAGTACATAATCAATTTTTTGCCTCTATCAAGATAGTTAGATCAGACAATGGGAGTGAATTTTTTAATTCACAATGTGCTGATTTATTTACTTCTTTTGGGATTGTTCACCAAAGTTCTTGTGTAGCCATACCCCAACAGAATGGTATAGTAGAGAGGAAGCATAGACATCTTCTTGAAGTTGCTAGGGCATTAAAGATTCAAGCAAACATTCCTATATCTTATTGGAGAGAGTGCAGACTTACTGCTTGCTACATCATCAATGGGCTGCCCACTTCAATACTTTCTAACAAGAGTCCATACAAAATGCTCCACTCTAGACCTCCTTCTGTTGAGCATTTCAAGGTGTTTGGCTGCCTATGCTATACCGCCAACTTCACCTCTAAAGATAAGATGGGTGTTAGAAGTATTCCTTCCACTTTTCTGGGGTATTCTTCAACTCAAAAAGGCTACAAGCTCCTCTCTCTTGCCACTCGAAAATTGTTTGTTAGTAGAGATGTGAAATTCATGGAGCACATTTTTCCTTTTCAGTCTGCCATTCCATCTCCAACATTATTTCCCTCCTCAAAATCCACAGCTACTATGGATTTTGATTCTCATTTCCTACCTCAGAATCATACACTGCCCCCCAGAAACTCCTATCACTCACACTCCCACACAGCATCAGTTGTCTGACTATATTCCACCAGATCTTGATGCTCCTGATATTCATGTTTCTTCTCATAATTCCCCTGATATTCCTGTCCCTGACGTCATCCTTCCAGCTCCTAGAAGATCCTCTTGAAGCACCAGGCCTCCATTATGGCTTACAAACAGCTATAACCAGCAAGAAGGAATTGATTTCACAGAAACATTTTCCCCAGTTGCAAAGATGGTGACAGTGCGTACTGTCTTAGCTTTAGCTTATGTTTATCAATGACCATTGTATCAAATGGATGTTTTTAATGCATTTCTTCAAGGAGATCTGCATGAAGAAGTGTATATGGAGCTACCTAAGGGGTTTTGCAATCAAGGGGAGCATAAGGCATGTAGATTGCTCAAAAGTCTTTATGGCTTGAAACAAGCCAGCAGGCAATGGAACCTAAAGTTAACTGAAGCTTTGATTAAAAATGGTTACATTCAAAGCAAGCATGATTACTCTATGTTCACAAGAAAACATGACAGCAAAATTGACATTCTACTGGTTTGTGTAGATGATAATTTAATAACAGGAAACTGTGAAGATATGATCAAACATTTGAAAGACATCTTGCAGAGAAGTTTCAAGATAAAAGACTTGGGAGAATTAATATACTTTCTCGGAATTGAAGTGGCTAGATCCAAATAAGGCATAGTGTTGAACCAGAGAAAATATGCCTTGGAATTGATCTCTGAAGTTGGAATGGGAGATGCTAAACCAATCAAAACTCCCTTTGAGCAAAATCAGAAAATTACTTCATTTGAATATGATAAGTAATATCCACCAACAGAAGAAGATAAGTTGCTGGAAGATCCTTCTACATTTAAGAGACTAATAGGCAGACACTCTATTTAACTATGACAAGACCAGATATTAGTTTTTCAGTACAAACTCTCAGTCAACATATGCATAATCCAAAGTAGTCACACTTGGAGGCTGCACTGAGAATTGTTAAATATATTAAAGGGAGTCTAGGACTTGGACTTCTGATGTCGTCAAATAGCAGCATGAAGCTAATAGCTTACTACGACTCTGACTGGGCTGCATGTCCAATAAGTAGAAAATCTGTTAGTGGATATTGTGTGAAGTTAGGTGAATCTCTCATATCATGGAAAACAAAGAAACAAAGCACTGTGTCCAGGTCATCAGCAGAGGCAGAGTATCGAAGCATGGCAAGCACAACTGCAGAGATAGTTTGGCTATTAGGACTGCTGAAAGAATTAAATTTGGAGAACATGAGGCCTATAAAACTCTTTTGTGACAATAGAGCTGCTCTACAAATTGCAGCCAATCCAATGTTTCATAAGAGAACGAAACACATTGAGATTGACTGCCACTTTGTAAGAGAAAGAATCCAAGACAAAACTTTAAGCACAGAACATGTTTGCAGTGGAGAACAAGTGGCAGATATCTTGACCAAAGGATTGGGGAGACAGCAGCATGAGAAACTAGTTGCTAAACTTGGAATGAAAGATATCTACAAGATGCCAACTTGAGGGGGAGTGTTGGAGGACAAGTTGGCTGGAATAAATGAGTGGCAGCTTAGTCAGCTCAAGGTCGTTAAAAGGCATAGCTGGCATAATTAGTTAGAAGTTTGTTAGAGTTAGTTAGATTAGTAAGTTAGTTATTTTCAGAATAACAGAAAGGAATGCTTGTATATATATATATATGTAAGTTGTACAGACTCACGTGAATATGAATGAGAAATTCTCTTCTTCTTCTTTTCATTGTTAGACTTCATCTTCTCTCAAATATCAACACTATGCAATTAGTTTATTCAGTAAATGAATCTAGGTAGGTTTGGGACAATGCTGGCTATAGAAACACTTTTAGTTTCCGAGCTGTTGGGGTTGGTTAAAACCACTTTGTTTTTTAGATTACCCATTTTTTAAAGTGCAACGTAAAATTATCAAGTTTATTAAGAGATTTTCAGATTTTACCCAAGTCAAACACAGGTGCAGAAAGTAAAAAACACAGTCATATACATGGTTCGGNGTTTTGTCATGGCAAGCAACCAACATGTCATCCACATAAAGCAACAAGTAAGTATAAGACAAATAAGAATTTCTTTTAAAATAAAAACAGCTATCAAATTGACATCTATTAAAGCCAATTTCAATCATAAAAGAATCAAATTTCTTATACCACTGTCATGGTGATTGTTTTAGGCCATAAAGTGATTTTCTAGGAAGACAAACTTTACCTGTTGGTCTTGAATATCCCTCTGGCTGCTCCATCAGAATATTCTCTTCCAAGCCACCATGTAAAAAGGGTGTTTTTACATCCAGTTGCTCCAGTTCCAGATTGAACTGTACGACCAGAGAAATCAGAATTCTGATTGAAGCATGCGTTACAATTGGGGAGAATATTTCATTGTAGTCTATGCCTTTCACTTGAGTAAATCCCTTTGCAACCAGTCTAGCCTTATACCTAGGTGGATCTTTTGGGGTTAGACCTGGTTTCCTTTTGAAGATCCACTTGCACTTAACCACCCTGCAGTTTTCTGGTTTATCAACTAAGGTCCAGGTATTGTTTTTCGTTAAGGAATTGAATTCATCCTCAATTGCCCTTTTCCACTCAGTTTTATCAGGTCCTAAGATAGCTTCCTGAAATGTTTTAGGCTCATCATTCAGCTCTTCTTCTACCTGAAGTGCATAAGCTACCAAATCTGCATATCCTAGTCTGTTGGGAGGTTTAATGACTCTCCTGGTTCTATCCCTAGCTAGTTGATAGTTTATCAAGTCTGGTTCATGTTCTCTTTGCTCATCCAACTCATCTGTATTAGGATTTTCAGGATTCTCTTCTGTTTCATCAGCTCCACCTTGATGATTAGTAACTATATCCTGAATTTCTAGTTCTAAAAGGTCTGATCCTGAGTCACTATCAACTAATTTTGATCCTGAGCCACTATCAACTGATTTTCCAGGTTCACATTCTAGTCCAGGAAGGACTTCTTCCCTAAAAGCCACATCCGTACTGATTATACACTTCTTGGTTTCTAGATTCCAGAACTTATAACCTTTTACTCCTTCTGGATATCCAAGAAACAGACACTTTACAGCTCTAGGTTTCAGCTTATCATCCTTTACATGAACATAAGATAGACACCCAAAAACTCTTAAGTTGTCCAGCTTTATAGGGTGTCCAGTCCATTTTTCTAAGGGCACCTTGAAACCTATGGCAGATGAAGGGGTTCTATTAATCAAATACACCATAGTATGTGCAGCATCTACCCAGAATTTTACAGGTAGCTTAGAGTTTGACAGGATGCTCCTAACTTTGTCTAGGATGGTCCTATTCATTCTTTTACAGAGGCCATTCTGCTGTAGGGTATTTATAATAGTTTTGTGCCTAACAATTCTATGGTTTTTACATAAACTATTGAATTCATCATTCACAAACTCAAGACCATTATCTGTCCTAAGCCTTTTAAGTTTCTTCCCAGATTGAGTTTCAACCATTATTTTCCATTCCTTAAACCTAAGAAATGCCTCATCCTTAGTCTTCAGAAAATATATCCAGACATGCCTAGAATAATCATCCACAAAACTAATGAAATACCTACAGCCCCTTAGTGAGTAGTGTCTAGCTGGTCCCCATACATCTGAGTGAACATACTCAAGTGGTGAGCTTGAGTAATGCTTACCAGATCCAAATTTTACCCTGCACATTTTGCCAAAAATACAGTGTTCACAGAAGGTTAAGTTTCCAGTTTGATCCCCTCCTAACAGGTTCTGTTTACTCAACTCAACTAACCCTCTTTCACTAACATGTGCCAACCTTTGATGCCACAGTGAGGTTTTATCCTATGTTACTGGAGACCCTACAGCAGCTATGCCATAATCTGTCCTACCCTTTAACACATAGAGACCATTTTTCTTTTCACCCTTCATCACTATTAATAACCCTTTCATTACACTAAGACTTCCACTTGAAGCTTTGTAACTTAGTGCTATTGAGTCTAAGGTACCTAGTGATATTAGATTCCTCTTGAGGTCAGGGATGTATCTTACATCAGTGAGAGTTTTGGTTAGGCCATTGTGAAGGCTTAGCTTAACTGTACCTATGCCTTTAATGCCACATACTGCATTATTTCCCATCACAACCTTTCCACCATCTATAGTTTGAAAAGAGCTAAACCACTCCCTATTTGGTGTCATGTGGTAGGTACATCCCGTGTCTAAGATCCATTCTTCACTGTTTCTACCTTCAGAGATGACTAATAGCTCTGAACTTTCATAACCTTCAGACACAACTCCAGCACTGCCTTCTTCTTCCTCCTTTCCATACTTTTTCTTATTTTTTCTCTCAGGACAATCCCTCATAAGATGCCCTTCTTTGGGACAGAAAAAACACTTCCACTTTCCAGTTTTGGACTTAGATCTATTCCTATTTTGTCCCCCCCTTTTTCCAGTTTCTCTTTTTTGATCTACCCCTTACCATGAGACCTTCCCCATCACTGCCTAATGTCATTCTGTTCTCTCTATCCTTAGCTGTGATTGCTTCTACAACCTTTTCTAATTTAAGTGTCTGCCTACCATATTTTAATGTTTCTACAAAATTGGAGTAAGGTTTAGGTAGGGAATTTAGAAGAATTACAGCCTGATCTTCATTATCAACCTCTACTGATATGCTTTCTAAATCCTGTATGAGTTTCAGAAACTCATCCTTATTGTCTTTTAAAGATTTCTGCTCATCCATTTTAAACCCAAACAACCTTTGTTTTAAATACAATCTATTAGGAACAGCTTTAGACTGGTACAGAGAATTTAACCTGCTCCAGATCTTAGCAGCAGTTTTCTCCTTCTTCACTTCTCGCAGGACTTTGTCACCCAGTCCTAGGATCAAGGAGCTCTTAGCTTTGTTGAGCACATCCTGCTTCTCCGCTTCAATCAAGGTGTTAGATAGCTCAGATTCTCCTTTCGACGCTAATGATAGTCCTTTTTTAATCAGCACAGCTTCCATTTTCATCTTCCAGAGTCCAAAATCATTGTCCCCTGTAAACTTTTCGAGTTCATATTTAGTGGACATGTTTTTGGAATAAGATTTCCAACGACAAAAAATGAATTTCAAAAAACCCTAACTCAGATTCGAACTAGGCTCTGATACCAATTTGTAGTGACTAATTAGGGCTCTCAACTATGCTAATCAAATCAATAAGTGAGCAAACACAATCTTATCAAGCAATAGAATCAGAGATTAATTAAAGCATGAAACAAATCAGAAAAAACAATTGACAAAGGGGATTTATAGTGGTTCGGCTAAGGAAGCCTACATCCACTCTTCAAGGCACACTATAAGATATTTCATTAATCAAGAGAACCAAAGGTTACAAAGAGTAAACAATCAAAGAATAACAAGAAAGAACACACCCGTTTCAACCCTCTCTCCACTCCCTCTGTATTCGCACAAAATGGTCAAAAATTTATACACATTAAGACCCCATTGATCATCTTCTAGCTGTCCAGAAAAATCTGCAGTTTGTTAGAGCAGAGGAGCACTAGAATCTTCTGTCGTTAGGGTTGAGAAGGAACCAGAGAAGGCGTGAAAAAAGCTATGCATTCTGTTGCAACAGAATGAAATTCGTGTGCCAGATAAGGCACTTAAGTTTGATAGTTGAAACACTGCCGTATTGGTTTAATTTGAAGCTGACTTCTTTGACTGATGCTGACTCCACCATGGCATACACAAGCCACATCATCATCACATGGAAGAACATGTATCTACAAAGCCTACCTGTTTGGAAGCCCAAGTGTCATAGTTTGTACCCCTGAATCCTGCAGACGGGTCCTGATGGACGATGAGAAATTTGGAGTTGGTCATCCTGAATCAATCAAGCAATTAACATGAAAAAGATTATTTCATAGCATTTCAAGTGCAGAACACAAACGTCTTCGCAGATTAACCACAAGTCCAATCAATGGGCACGAGGCATTAGCCATGTACATTGGGTATATTGAAGACATTGTGGTTACTGCATTGGATGAATTTGCCAGTAGAAACAAGCCAATTGAGTTCTTGACAGAGATGAGGAAGGTTACTTTCAAAGTCATTACTTATATCTTTCTGGGATCCGGCTGTGATTCAATTAATCTCGAGTCATTAGAGAAATATTATACTGATTTGGTTTACCGATTCATGCCTCCAGCCTTTAACATCCCAGGTCTCCCTTTTCATAAAGGACTCAAGGTAAAGTTTTATCAGGGAATTATTAACATTTGTTTACTGAAAATATGAGCTTCATCATGGACTTTTTCTTTGCTTACCAGGCAAGAGAAATGTTGGTGAAGATCTTCCAGAGACTCTTGGATGATAGAAGGGCAATGAGGGGAAGTGACAATGAGAAAGAATCAAAGAGAGGCATGATTGATTTGATGATGGAAGTTGTAGATGAGAATGGTGAGAAGCTGGAGGATGAAGATATTGTAGATATTCTTCTACTATTCTTGTTAGCTGGCCATGGAAGTTCTGCACTTACTGCAATGTGGGCGATAGTTCACCTGCATCATCATCCAGAAATGGTGCAAAAAGCCAAGGTCGAGACTTGGAAATTATAATGAACTTGCAAAGTAAATAATCAATACATAAAGAGAGACACTGCATTTTCAGATCATAAAGTTGTTCTTGTTAATTTTTCTGGGCAGGAAGAGCAAGAGGAGATTATAAGGAGAAGATCCTCAACACAGAAAGGATTAAATCTCAAGGAAATTAAACAGATGGAGTATCTTGCTACGGTAATAAATGAAACATTGCGGAGAAGCACTCTCTCATTAGCAATTTTTCGTCAGGCAAAAGTAGATGTTGCCATGGAAGGTTAGTGAAGTCACTCAATGCTTCATATTAATTGTCCTTCTTTTATTATTTGTCACAAAAGGAGAATTACATGATTTTTGCAGGTTATATTATACCAAAAGGCTGGAAAGTTTTTGTCTGGAAAAGAGGTGTTCATATGGACCCTGAAACTTACCCAGAACCAAAACAATTTGATCCCTCATGACGGGAAGTAACTTAGAATACAATGATATTTTAAAAAATCTCTTAAATTATTTCTCGATCTATAAACTTGTCGATGTTATTTACCACGTCACTCATCATTTACCAGCAGAATCATGTAGCGAACCCAGGAGCTTATATATCTTTGGAGCTGGACCCAGGATTTGCCCTGGAGCTGATCCAGCCAAGCTTGAAATTTCCATTTTCGCTACAAGAAAAAATACTTTTTGCAATCAATTTTTTTCAACTATGCAAAAATAGTTACATATACCCTGCATTTAATAACTAAATTCCAATCAATCGGCCAAAGGGGAATAAAATTCTAGGGCCCATTTATTCTCGCATTTGACGTCTAAAATTAATATTCTGCGACTAATTTGATTTGTTGTCCAAAATATCACATTAACGACTATAACAAGAGATTTCGCAACTAAAATTATGGTTACAGAAAACAATTATTTGCAACTACTGAATAGTTGCTAAATTAGATGCAAATATTTATTAATTAATTTGTAACTATTTTTATTAGTTACAAAATAATACAATTACCGAAATATCCAAGCTTCTGACACTAATTATAAAGCGCCCCGAGTACATTTGACAACTAATTATTTTATGAATATTACAAAATAGTTGCAGAAACTCATGTATAGCAACTAAAATGTATTTAGTGTCTAAGCTGGGGACTATTTCAACCAGCAATTACCGACTAATTTGTTAGTCGCCAAAAAAAAAACTTTTCTCGTCTAACCAACTTTTTAAACGCCCATACTTTATGCGACAGAGATTTTGCAACTATGTGGCGACTACGAAATTTAGACGCACAAGATATTTAATATCTAAATTTTACTATCGACGTCTAATTCTGCCAGATGCTGAAAGCCATTTTTCTTGTAGTGTTACCTACATTATTTTGTGCTTAACTACAGGTGAGTATACATATATCTATTATAGTTTTATCATTGCAATGAATATTTGCATTTTGCAACACATTATACAAGTTATTATTTGCAGGCTTGAACAAGTGAACCCAGGAAGCCCTCTAGTTTACTTACCTGAAAGGAAGCCATCAGACAACTGTCTTGCCAAAATCATCAAGCTCCCATTACCATCCAAATCATCAAATGTCTAAGGGGAAAAAAAACCGATTGTATTGCAGAATTGTATTTATGATGTTACTGTCATATATGTATATGCCTAATAATCATATACTTTAAATGATCTTTTCATCAGTTAAAATTTTTGACATATTGTAACATGACCTTAGTTACCAAATAAGATCATCCAGTAATAAGTCCACATAAAGAAATCCAATCAACTTCAGAGCCCATTTCTGACCATAGGTTATAGGCCCAGCAGACATAAAACCTTAAAACAATACTATTTAATCCAAAGTTTGAATTAATGTATAGATAACTATCATATTTATTAAGATTTAATAGCTCTATTCCCACATTTATATTTGATTCATGCACTGTGGTTGATGAATTTCTATCCTTATTCCAAATACCAATGCGCGTTTGTTTCTCTATTTTCAAAATCATATCCTAAATTAATCTTTTTAAACCCCCTAAGTTTGTTAATTGACAAAAACACCCCCAACAAAAAATTTATAAATTAACAAAAATACCCCCACTGACAGTAAATGATGACCATATCTTTGATCGTAGATTTTATCTTTTCCGATCAGATCGGTGAACGACCAGCCAGATCTGGTCAATCATGCGCCTTAACGCCAGATTCTGACAATGGTGGTCGAAATCTGGCAAGTGTGAGTGGGTGAGGGTGTTTTCGTTATAGTTAAATTAGAAAACCTAGGATTTTTTTTTTTTTTTGTTAATTTGTAAATTTCACCTCGTAATAATCACCCAATTTTACCTGCTAATAATATTTCAAAAATACTACTCAAAATAATAAAACAAACATATTTCAATTTTAGTTTTTAATATTAATTTATAATTATAATCTAATATTGGTATGAACTAAACTAGAATATATGTCATTTCCCTCAAACAAACATCAAAATTAGTTCCTAGTGATTAATGGTCCCTCTGTTGATCTTGAATGTGACTGAACCTTCATGTCATTTTTTTTTTTTTATTCTCATATACTTTACTCACAATTATCCATTTTGAATTAAAAAAAAAATGGCATGAAGCAATTACAGATAAAAATAAAAGCGAAGTAGAGAAGGACTAATTAGGATGAGGCTTTCGTTACCCACCATTCATACAAAGATAAAACCAGCCACGAAAACCTTCTTTTATCTCATACATTTTCCTATTTGCTTGGAGAGTTTAAGCTTCAGATACTTCAGCTCAAGATAGTAAGCATGGCGCTCAGAATGTGGGCTTCTTCTACTGCTAATGCACTCAGACTTTCTTCTTCTTCTTCCAAAACTTCCCTTTTTCCTGCTGCCTTTTCCCTCTCTAGATGCTTCTCTTCCGGTACTTCATTTTTCTTTCTTTTTTGTTCCTTGATGTTATCAGAATGTTGTTGACATGGGGTTGATTTCATTTGTCTTCTTGTAGTTTTGGATGGGTTGAAGTACGCGTCTTCACATGAGTGGGTGAAGCATGAAGGCTCAGTGGCCACCATTGGCATCACTGATCATGCTCAGGTTTTTTTCTGTTCTTTTTTCTCTGTGGAGATATTCAGGTTTATAATTATAAGAACTTGAATGTTTTTTGTTTTTGGTTTGCGTGATTACAGGACCATCTTGGGGAAGTAGTGTTTGTGGAGCTGCCGGAACCCGGTGGCGCAGTCAACCAAGGCGGCAGCTTTGGGGCCGTGGAAAGTGTGAAAGCAACCAGTGATATTAACTCTCCAATCTCTGGTGAGATTGTTGAGATTAACTCAAAGCTTACTGACTCTCCTGGCTTGGTAATTCTCCCTTTCAATTTCTTATTTTTTCATTATCCTTAGCAATATAATGTAGGACCATATTTTGAATTGATCTGTAGCTAATTTTGATGGTTTGAAAAATGAAGATAAATTCAAGCCCATATGAAGAAGGATGGATGATAAAGGTGAAGCCTAGCAGTCCATCAGAATTGGAGTCCTTGATGGGTTCAAAGGAATACACAAAATTCTGTGAGGAAGAAGATGGTCATTAGTATATTATTAAGATATGTTCAACTTCCAAACATTTTCCTCTTCTTTGTTTTAAATTACTACCTGTTTGTTTGTGTTGTCATTTTCATCTTCATGAAACTAAATTTAATAAATCCTTATGATCATTATTAATTTCAGCTTAATGTGTTTTTCCTCTTAACTAATCTTGAGTGATTAAATCCTTAATTTCATGTATAGCTTGGAGAAAAACTGAAAAAGAATTATTTATTATTCTCAAACTTCATACAAGTAAATGGCTATATTACTTGACTACATAAACGAATTAAATTTCTGAGAAATGTGTGGATGTTCATGATCTGAGTTTAATTACTTTTGCAAGACAGTTATCTGAAGGCTTTGGTATTGGTAAGTACACAATTCGGCAACCTGGATTAAGTTGTTCAAGCCTGCAATTAACAGAAAGAAAAGAGAAAAATTAGAGAGATAAAATAGTACTTCTAAATTCTGTCTAACTTATAATAAAAGTAATGTAAAACTCACTTGTAGTTAAGGAGAAAATAATGAAGGAAAATGGAGACTTCAAGCTTGGCTAGATCAGCTCCAGGGCAAATCCTGGGTCCAGCTCCAAAGGGAATAAAAGCTCCTGGTTTAGCTACATGGTTCTGCATTCAAGTTAAGAAAAATTAATAACATTGAGATTGCTTTTTGTGTGTTTGATGAATTTGGTGTCCCCCTTACCTCCCATCTTGAAGGATCATACTGGTTTGGGTGAGGGTAATTTTCAGGATCCATGTGAACACCTCTGTTCCAAACCAAAACTTTCCAACCTTTTGGTATCGTATAACCTGCAAATCAATAATTTTCTTTTACTCTTAGACATGATAGAATTAAAAAGAGCAAAAGGTTAGGGGGGAAACTTTAAGCATTCCGTGAGTAACCTTTGATGGTAACATCTACTTTTGCCTGGCGAAAATTTGCAAATGAAAGATTGGTTCTTCGCAATGTTTCATCTATCACCTATATCATAAACAATAAAAAACAATGAAAAATATGCAGCTTGTTGCAGACCATGATTAGACTAAGCAAGTTAGTTTTACCTTAGCAAGATATTCCATTTGTTTAATTTCGATGAGATTCAATCCTTTCTGTGTTGAGGGTCTTCTCTTCATAATCTCCTCTTGTTCTTCCTGCCAAGTTGGATTGCTTCACAAGTTAACACAATCTTTATCACTTAAAACTAAAATTTGTGTAGACAATCCCAAACCTTGGCTTTCTGTAGCATTTCAGGATGCTGATGCAGGTAGAGTATCGCCCACATTGCAGCATGCGCTGAGCTTTCATGACCGGCTAATAAGAACATGAGGAGTAAATCTTTGATATCTGCATCCTCCAACTTTTTACCATTCTCATCTTCCACTTCCATCATTAAATCAATCATGCCTCTCTTCGCCTTCTGCTTATCTTTACTTTCCCTCATTGCTCTTCTTTCATCTAGAACAGTTTGAAGGATCTTCAACAACTTATTTCGTGCCTGGTCAGAAAGAAACATGAGGTTAAGCTCATAGATGTTATCTTCTTCAACCTTACATCGAAAATGACAATGAAAACCTTTTAACAGCTAGCAGTAAAAGGTTGATATATTCCTAATTAAGATCTACCTACCACCAATTATTGATAGAAATGGCATGGTTGAAAACATCAATATTGCCGAAGTTTATTGTTAAAAGCAAGTAAAGAGATTTGTCCCCTTGAGAGTGACTTGCAAGAAAGCACATTGTTATTCGGCCCAAAATAAATAAAGCCTCGTGGTAAACGCCAGTTTCATTCAAGAATTAAATAAACATTTTGCAGAATCTTGATTATTCCTTGTGATGGTATTATCTATGAATCAGTATGACCAAATTAATTTACCTTGAGTGCTCTGTGAAAAGCGAAACCGGGGATGTTAATGGCAGAAGACTTCAATCCGTAAAGTATATCAGTGTAATATTTCTCCACTGATCCAAGAATCGAATCACTATCGGATCCCAGAAAGATGTGAGTGATGACTTTGAAAGCAATCTTCCTCATCTCAGTCAAGAACTCGATTGGCTTGTCGTTTCTCGCCCATTTATCCAATGAAGTAATCACAATGTTCTGGATGTACTCAATGTACATGGCTAGAGCCTCATTGCCAGTGATTGAACTTGTCGTCAGCTTGCGGAGTCGCTTGTGTTCTGAAACTGAAATGCTATGGAATGATTTTTTTCCTGTTAAATGCTTGGTTGAAGCAGGATAACCAAGTGCAAATTGCTCAGTGTCCATCAACACTCGTCTACACGTTTCTGGGGTGCAAACTATAACGCTCGGGCTCCCAAATAAGTAACTCTTATATATACCTGTTCGACCATATCTGTATCTCCAAAAGATCAGAATTATGAATAAGTGTGCATGCAAGACAATTGAAAGGGAGAGAACTTAAACAAACCTGTCAACTAAGTTGTAAATGAAGTTATCAGGATTACTGGATTTGAAAGCTCGCAGGAAAGACAACATTTTGCCGAGCACAGGCCATCCCATATCACCTGGAGGGAGAGCCCGCCGCTTCTCGTGACTCAACCTGAAACTAACATAATACCACTCGTTTATTCGGCTGAGAAATCCAAACAAGACACCATAAGTGCCAAGAAGAATTGCAAGAATCAGCCAAAATAAATCTAACTCCATATTTGTGGTGTTTGTTTATGAATGCAAGATAGTTGATCGCTCACATTTATATATATATGCAGCTTATTGTCTTCAATAATACGCGTATCAATAGCTAAAGAGTTGCTTGGTCCAAAGAGTTAGGTGAATAGCCAGTCTTCCATCTTTTCTTGTACTTCATTTTATAAGAATATTGCATCAGGGCAGCAATGACAGAATTTTGTAGTCTTTGACATGAAAATGTTTATAGTTGAATTTTTGTCTTTTGACATTAGTCGATCGACATAAACAATACCAAATTTTAAAAAAATTACACATGTCCATAGTAGAAAAGGGACTACATGTATGATGTCTTCTATTCATTTTTGGAGTATTGGTAAAGTCATTGACTTACAATTTATTAGTTCAGCGTGAGACGAGTAACAATGTTTTTTGAATTTAACTTCTTATATTATACATATAACTTTAAAATGTACAGCTATATATATTTGGTCATATCTCAAGATGAAGATTCTATTGGAGTTGTCAGCCAGTTCAACAATATCAGGTGATGCAGACACATACGGTGTCCCATTGGTGGTTTGGGCCTATCTCATGACGAGCCGTTATAGGATTTCTTTAAGTAATAAAACTCCTAATAGGATTTTGACTTAGTAAAATAGATCCTAGTAATATTAGGTTTTTCTTATTAAACCTAGTATATAAACATATTTTTTCTCTTGTATTAGTGATATAACAAATCATAGACAAATACATTTATTATAATAAGAGAGGTGATGAGATATTTCAATAATATTGATTCCACTGAAAATAGGCCAAATTTTGGATAAACTACGATAAATATTTGTTTGGTTTTGATTACTCTCCAGATTGTTTCATATTCCTGAGCAACGCAGGTAATTCATAATCACGCCACTTATGAATTATTTTTGAAGCTGAAACTTAAGCTAGTTCATGGAAGTTGAAGCAGTCATTTTTTCTTGAAATATTTTTGATAAATGGCACAGTTAGACTTGCATTGATTTATTTGTTAATATTTAGTTTATTGGACCTTAAAGTAAATTACAAATATAATAGGTGGTCACTTGGTGAGACTTAACATAAGATTTATGAGTAATTTAAAGTCTTGCCACCAAACCTCAAGCTAACTGGTTAGTTTATTTGATTCCTGACTTAACTAATACTACCGCGATGAGATCAATAAATTATGAATTCCCAGAAGGCCAGCAGTCCCAGTTCATAAATTAATATATCTTATAGTTATAGGACAATATGATTTGTAATTTTGCAGTAAATATCCTGGGATTAATCTTATTTACAAAGGGACGTTCTCCCACTTAAATAGTAGTGTCAAATTCACTCTTCTCAGTTTTGGCATTACTGGATGGATCTTTTCATTCACTTGAAGTTTTTACCAACATTTGTCACCATGCTTGCGATGCTGATTCCTGCGTCGTCAAGGACGTTTTACAATTTGATTTTAGTCTTTTATGAAGCAATTACTGCGTCGGAAAAGCACAGTTTTTCTGTAATGTCCTTCTCATATTAAAATTTTGTGCTTTGATTTTCGTAATTATGTTGAAAAGAATGATAATGAAGCAAGAGAAGCTATCAATAAGATAAGACAATGCTTTTAATTAAACTGTATTGATGCTTGATTTTAACATAGAAATGCTAAACGTGTTTAGAAGTCACACGTGATTATGAAAATATTTAGTTTAATAAAAGGTAAAGAACAACGTTTAAAGTGGTTCAAATGCTCAAAAACGAATCCTACGTCCATTGATATTTTATTAATGAGAGTAAAATTAGGTCGCTTTCAACGAGTTGAGTTACAACAGGAGAGAGGGTATACTATTCTAGTGTGAAATTAGCCAATCTCGCAAATGAGAGAGAAGACCTCTATTTATAATGGGACGAATCAAGGTAATGATTACTAAATCTACAAGTGGGGTGGATACCGTATCATTCTCTGCGTCCTATTGCTTATATGACCGAGTGATTTCCTCGATTTGTATAGAGATTGGACACGTGAGTGATTTCCAACCATCCGCTGGCATGACGTCCATCCACTGCACTAACAGGGACATGTCACTCACATCATTATGCGACGTGGTTGCGTCTGATCGATCGCTAAACTTCCAAGTTCTGATCACCCTATGTTGACAAGACCCTGTGTCAGCCCTACTCTTTCAGGCATAACAAACTGCTAGACCGGCTGCCGACTGCACTGAAGTAATGTGAGGCTGTTGAGCTTTACCGCCATTTGACAGAGTAGGAGAAAACAAAAAATAAGTATGTATATTGAGATTTATTTGGATGCTACTACTCAACTTGACCAACTTTTTTTGACAGATTTTACTCAAGGCTGGCCACCATCAATTTTATTATGCATATTTGTTTCCATGAATAATCATAAGTCTCATTGGTGCTAGTACGTAATTGGTAAAAAATGAAACTTAATGCTTTGTATTCTATAATCTATATATATATTTTTATAACCGGAGGTGTTCGGACNAACTCATAATCACGCCACTTATGAATTATTTTTGAAGCTGAAACTTAAGCTAGTTCATGGAAGTTGAAGCAGTCATTTTTCCTTGAAATATTTTTGATAAATGGCACAGTTAGACTTGCATTGATTTATTTGTTAATATTTAGTTTATTGGACCTTAAAGTAAATCACAAATATAATAGGTGATCACTTGGTGGGACTCAATACAAGACTTATGTGTAATCTAAGGTCTTACCATCTACCCTTGAGCCAAGTGGTTAGTTTATTTGATTCTCGACTTAACTAATACTAGCGTGATGAGATCAATAAATTATGAATTCCCAGAAGGCCAGCAGTCCCAGTTCATAAATTAATATATCTTATAGTTATAGGACAATATGATTTGCAGTTTTGCAGTAAATATCCTAGGATTAGATAGTAGTGTCAAATTCACTCTTCTCAGTTTTGGCATTACTGGATGGATCTTTTCATTCACTTGAAGTTTTTACCAACATTTGTCACCATGCTTGCGATGCTGATTCCTGCGTCGTCAAGGACGTTTTACAATTTGATTTTAGTCTTTTATGAAGCAATTACTGCGTCGGAAAAGCACAGTTTTTCTGTAATGTCCTTTTCATATTAAAATTTTGTGCTTTGATATTCGTAATTATGTTTAAAAGAATGATAATGAAACAAGAGAAGCTGTTAATAAGACAAGACAATGCTTTTAATTAAACTGTGTTGATGCTTGATGGCGAGGTCAGAAGTCATACGTGATTATGAAAATATTTAGTTTAGTAAAAGATAAAGAATAATGTTTAAAGTGATTTAGATGCTCAAAGGTGAATTTTACGTCTATTGATATTTTATTAATGAGAGTAAAGTCAGGTTACGTTCAGCGAGTTGAGTTACAATTTAGAGAGTACAAGAAAGAGGGGGAGAAAGGGTATGCTATTCCAATGTGAAATTAGCCAATCTCGCAAATGAGAGAGAAGATCTCTATTTATAGTGGGATAAATCAAGGTAATAATTACTAAATCTGCAACTGGGGTGGATACCGTATAAATCCTTCTCTGCATCCCATTACACACCTGCTCGAGTGATTTTCTTGACTTGTGCAGAGATTGGACACGTGGGCAATTTCTAACCATCCATTGGCATAATGTTTACACACTGTACTGATAGGAACATGCCACTTACGTCATCATGCGATGTGATCACGTCTGATCAAAACTTTCAAGTTCTGATCACTTTATACTGACAAGACTCTGTGTCAGCCGTACTGTTTCAGGCGTAACAAACTGCAAGACTGGCTGCCGACTGCACTGAAGTAATGTGAGGCTGTTGAGCTTTACCGCCATTTGACAGAGTAGGAGAAAACAAAAAATAAGTACGTAAGTTGAGATTTATTTGGATGCTACTATTCAAGTTGACCAACTTTTTTTGACAGATTTTACTCGAGGCTGGCCACCATCAATTTCATTATGTATATTTGTTTCCATGAATAATCACGTCTCATTGGTGCCAGCACGTTATTGGAAAGAAATGAAACTTAATGCTTTGTATTCTATATATATATTTTTATAATCGAAAGAGTTCGGACCAATTTACATGCATTTCAATTAATCCTCTGAGACCTTAATATTACCGATCAAGTACGAGCTCCAGTGGTCACCCCTATTAGCAACTGTGGTATTCTAT